>NW_027478481.1:1248588-1299094 GCF_051014685.1 Ptiloglossa arizonensis | reverse complement strand
ATACATTATACGTTATACGATATACGTTATACGTTATGCGTTATGCGTTCTTCGTTACACGTTATACGTTATTCGGTATGCGTTATACGTTATACGTTATACGTTATACGTTATACGTTATACGCTATACGTTATACGTTATACGTTATACGTTATACGTTATACGTTATACGTCATAAGTTATACGTTATACGTTATACGTTATACGTTATACGTTATACGTTATGCGTTATACGTTCTACGATATTCGTTATACGTTATACGTTATTAGTAATACGTTATACGTTATACGTTAAACGTCATAGGGTATACGTTATACGTTATGCGTTATACGTTATACATTATACGTTATACGATATACGTTATACGTTATACGTCATAGGGTATACGTTATACGTTATGCGTTATACGTTATACATTATACGTTATACGATATACGTTATACGTTATGCGTTATGCGTTCTTCGTTACACGTTATACGTTATTCGTTATGCGTTATACGTTCTTCGTTACACGTTATACGTTATTCGGTATGCGTTATACGTTATACGTTATACGTTATACGTTATACGTTATACGTTATACGCTATACGTTATACGTTATACGTTATACGTTATACGTTATACGTTATACGTCATAAGTTACACGTTATACGTTATACGTTATACGTTATACGTTATACGTTATACGTTATACGTTATGCGTTATACGTTCTACGATATTCGTTATACGTTATACGTTATTAGTTATACGTTATACGTTATACGTTATACGTCATAGGTTATACGTTATACGTTATGGGTTATACGTTATACATTATACGTTATACGATATACGTTATACGTTATGCGTTATGCGTTCTTCGTTACACGTTATACGTTATTCGGTATGCGTTATACGTTATACGTTATACGTTATACGTTATACGTTATACGCTATACGTTATACGTTATACGTTATACGTTATACGTTATACGTTATACGTCATAAGTTATACGTTATACGTTATACGTTATACGTTATACGTTATACGTTATGCGTTATACGTTCTACGATATTCGTTATACGTTATACGTTATTAGTAATACGTTATACGTTATACGTTAAACGTCATAGGGTATACGTTATACGTTATGCGTTATACGTTATACATTATACGTTATACGATATACGTTATACGTTATGCGTTATGCGTTCTTCGTTACACGTTATACGTTATTCGTTATGCGTTATACGTTATACGTTATACGTTATACGTTATACGTTGTACGTTATACGTTATACGTTATACGTTATACGTTATACGTTATACGTTATACGTTGTACGTTATACGTTATACGTTATACGTTATACGTTATACGTTATACGTTATACGTTATACGTTATACGTTATACGTTATACGTTATACGTTATACGTCATAGGTTATACGTTATACGTTATACGTTATACGTTATACGCTATACGTTACATGTTATACGTTATACGTAGTATGTAATGCGTCATACGTTTTACGTTTTACGTTATACGGTATACGTTATACGTTGTACGTTACATGTTATACGTTATACGTTATACGTTATACGGTATACGTTATACGTTGTACGTTACATGTTATACGTTATACGTTATACGTTATACGATATACGTTATACGTTATACGTTATACGTTATACGTTATACGTCATAGGTTATACGTTATACGATATACGTTATACGTTATACGTTATACGTTATACGTTATACGTTATACGTTATACGTTATACGTTATACATTATACGTTATACGTTATACGTTATACGTTATACGTTATACGTCATAGGTTATACGTTATACGTTATGCGGTATACGTTATACATTATACGTTATACGATATACGTTATACGTTATGCGTTATGCGTTCTTCGTTACACGTTATACGTTATTCGGTATGCGTTATACGTTATACGTTATACGTTATGCGTTATACGTTATACGTTATACGTTATACGTTATACGTTATACGCTATACGTTACATGTTATACGTTATACGTTATACGTTATACATTATGCGTTATACGTTATACGTTATACGTTATACGTTATACGTTATACGTTATACGTTATACGTTATACGTTGTACGTTATACGGTATAAGTTGTACGTTCTACGATATTCGTTATACGTTATACGTTATTAGTTATACGTTATACGTTATACGTTATACGTCATAGGGTATACGTTATACGTTATGCGTTATACGTTCTACGAAATTCGTTATACGTTATACGTTATTAGTTATACGTTATACGTTATACGTTATACGTCATAGGGTATACGTTATACGTTATGCGTTATACGTTATACATTATACGTTATACGATATACGTTATACGTTATGCGTTATGCGTTCTTCGTTACACGTTATACGTTATTCGTTATGCGTTATACGTTATACGTTATACGTTATACGTTATACGTTATACGTCATAGGTTATACGTTATACGTTATGCGTTATACGTTATACATTATACGTTATACGATATACGTTATACGTTATGCGTTATGCGTTATACGTTATACGTTATACGTTATACGTCATAAGTTATACGTTATACGTTATACGTTATACGTTATACGTTATATGTAATACGTTATACGTTATACGTTATATTTTATACGTTATACGTTATACGTTATACGTTATACGTTGTACGTTATACGTTACACGTTACACGTTATACCTCATAGGTTACACCTTATACGTTATACGTTATACGTTATACGTTATACGTTATAGGTTATACGTCATAGGTTATACGTTATACGTTATACGTTATGCGTTATACGTTATACGTTATACGTTATACGTTATGCGTTATACGTTGTACGATATTCGTTATACGTTATACGTTATTAGTTATACGTTATACGGTATACGTTATACGTTGTACGTTACCTGTTATACGTTATACGTTATACGTTATACGTTATACGATATACGTTATACATTATACGTTATACGTTATACGTTATACGTTATACGTTATACGTTATACGCTATACGTTACATGTTATACGTTATACATTATACGTTATACGTTATACGTTATACGTTATACGTTATACGTTATACGTTATACGTTATACGTCATAGGTTATACGTTATACGTTATACGTTATACGTTATACGTTATACGTCATACGTTATACGTTATACGTTATACGTTATACGTTATACGTTATACGTTATACGTTATACGTTATACGTTATACGTTATACGTTATACGTTATACGTTATACGTTATACGTTATACGTTATACGTTATACGTTATACGTTATACGTTATACGTTATACGTTATACGTTATACGTTATACGTTTTACGTTATACGTTATACGTTATACGTTATACGTTTTACGCTATACGTTACATGTTATACGTTATACGTAGTATGTAATGCGTCATACGTTTTACGTTATTCGTTATACGTTTTTCGTTACAAGTTATACGTTATACGTTATACGTTATACGTTATACGTCATAGGTTATACGTTATACGTTATACGTTATACGTTATACGTTATACATTATGCGTTATACGTTATACGTTATACGTTATATGTTATACGTTATACGTTATACGTTATACGTTATACGTTATACGTTGTACGTTATACGTTATAAGTTGTACGTTCTACGATATTCGTTATACGTTATACGTTATTAGTTATACGTTATACGTTATACGTTATACGTCATAGGGTATACGTTATACGTTATGCGTTATACGTTATACATTATACGTTACACGATATACGTTATACGTTATGCGTTATGCGTTCTTCGTTACACGTTATACGTTATTCGTTATGCGTTATACGTTCTTCGTTACACGTTATACGTTATTCGGTATGCGTTATACGTTATACGTTATACGTTATACGTTATACGTTATACGTTATACGTTATACGTCATAAGTTATACGTTATACGTTATACGTTATACGTTATACGTTATACGTTATGCGTTATACGTTCTACGATATTCGTTATACGTTATACGTTATTAGTTATACGTTATACGTTATACGTTATACGTTAAACGTTATACGTTATACGTTATACGTTATACGTTATACGTTTTACGCTATACGTTACATGTTATACGTTATACGTAGTATGTAATGCGTCATACGTTTTACGTTATTCGTTATACGTTTTTCGTTACAAGTTATACGTTATACGTTATACGTTATACGTCATAGGTTATACGTTATACGTTATACGTTATACGTTATACATTATGCGTTTTACGTTTTACGTTATTCGTTATACGTTATACGTTATACGTTATACGTTATACGTTATACGTTATACGTTAAACGTTATACGTTATACGTTATACGTTATACGTTTTACGCTATACGTTACATGTTATACGTTATACGTAGTATGTAATGCGTCATACGTTTTACGTTATTCGTTATACGTTTTTCGTTACAAGTTATACGTTATACGTTATACGTTATACGTCATAGGTTATACGTTATACGTTATACGTTATACGTTATACATTATGCGTTATACGTTTTACGTTATTCGTTATACGTTATACGCTATACGTTATACGTTATACGTTATACGTTATACGTTATACGTTATACGTTATACGTTATACGTTATACGTTATACGTTATACGTTATACGTTGTACGTTATACGTTATACGTTATACGTTATACGTTATACGTTATACGTTATACGTTATACGTTATACGTTATACGTTATACGTTATACGTTATACGTTATACGTTATACGTTATACGTTATACGTTGTACGTTATACGTTATAAGTTGTACGTTATACGATATACGTTATACGTTGTACGTTATACGTTATGCGTTATAGGTTGTACGGTATACGTTATACGTTGTACGTTACATGTTATACGTTATACGTTATACGTTATACGATATACGTTATACGTTATACGTTATACGTTATACGTTATACGTTATACGTTATACGCTATACGTTACATGTTATACGTTATACGTAGTATGTAATGCGTCATACGTTTTACGTTATTCGTTATACGTTTTTCGTTACAAGTTATACGTTATACGTTATACGTTATACGTCATAGGTTATACGTTATACGTTATACGTTTTACGCTATACGTTACATGTTATACGTTATACGTAGTATGTAATGCGTCATACGTTTTACGTTATTCGTTATACGTCTTTCGTTACAAGTTATACGTTATACGTTATACGTTATACGTCATAGGTTATACGTTATACGTTATACGTTATACGTTATACATTATGCGTTTTACGTTTTACGTTATTCGTTATACGTTATACGTTATACGTTATACGTTATACGTTATACGTTATACGTTAAACGTTATACGTTATACGTTATACGTTATACGTTTTACGCTATACGTTACATGTTATACGTTATACGTAGTATGTAATGCGTCATACGTTTTACGTTATTCGTTATACGTTTTTCGTTACAAGTTATACGTTATACGTTATACGTTATACGTCATAGGTTATACGTTATACGTTATACGTTATACGTTATACATTATGCGTTATACGTTTTACGTTATTCGTTATACGTTATACGTTATACGTTATACGTTATACGTTATACGTTATACGTTATACGTTATACGTTATACGTTATACGTTATACGTTATACGTTATACGTTGTACGTTATACGTTATACGTTATACGTTATACGTTATACGTTATACGTTATACGTTATACGTTATACGTTATACGTTATACGTTATACGTTATACGTTATACGTTATACGTTATACGTTATACGTTGTACGTTATACGTTATAAGTTGTACGTTATACGATATACGTTATACGTTATACGTTATACGTTATGCGTTATAGGTTGTACGGTATACGTTATACGTTGTACGTTACATGTTATACGTTATACGTTATACGTTATACGATATACGTTATACGTTATACGTTATACGTTATACGTTATACGTTATACGTTATACGCTATACGTTACATGTTATACGTTATACGTAGTATGTAATGCGTCATACGTTTTACGTTATACGTTATACGGTATACGTTATACGTTGTACGTTACATGTTATACGTTATACGTTATACGTTATACGATATACGTTGTACGTTATACGTTATACGTTATACGTTATACGTTAAACGTTATACGTTATACGTTACATGTTATACGTTATACATTATACGTTATACGTTATACGTTATACGTTATACGTTATACGTTATACGTTATACGTTATACGTTGTACGTTATACGTTATACGTTATACGTTATGCGTTATACGTTATACGTTATACGTTATACGTTATACGTTATACGTTATACGTTATACGTCATAGGTTATACGTTATACGTTATGCGTTATACGTTATACGTTATACGCTATACGTTACATGTTATACGTTATACGTAGTATGTAATGCGTCATACGTTTTACGTTATACGTTATGCGGTATACGTTATACGTTGTACGTTACATGTTATACGTTATACGTTATACGTTATACGGTATACGTTATACGTTGTACGTTACATGTTATACGTTATACGTTATACGTTATACGATATACGTTATACGTTATACGTTATACGTTATACGTTATACGTTATACGTTATACGCTATACGTTACATGTTATACGTTATACATCATATGTTATACGTTATACGTTATACGTTATACGTTATACGTTATACGTTATACGTTATACGTTATACGTTATACGTCATAGGTTATACGTTATACGATATACGTTATACGTTATACGTTATACGTTATACGTTATACGTTATACGTTATACGTTATACGTTGTACGTTATACGTTATACGTTATACGTTATGCGTTATACGTTATACGTTATACGTTATACGTTATACGCTATACGTTACATGTTATACGTTATACGTAGTATGTAATGCGTCATACGTTTTACGTTATACGTTATGCGGTATACGTTATACGTTGTACGTTACATGTTATACGTTATACGTTATACGTTATACGGTATACGTTATACGTTGTACGTTACATGTTATACGTTATACGTTATACGTTATACGATATACGTTATACGTTATACGTTATACGTTATACGTTATACGTTATACGTTATACGCTATACGTTACATGTTATACGTTATACATCATATGTTATACGTTATACGTTATACGTTATACGTTATACGTTATACGTTATACGTTATACGTTATACGTTATACGTCATAGGTTATACGTTATACGATATACGTTATACGTTATACGTCATAGGTTATACGTTATACGTTATACGTTATGCGTTATACGTTATACGTTATACGTTATACGTTATACGTTATACGTTATACGTTATACGTTATACGTTATACGTTATACGTTATACGTTATATGTTATACGTTATACGTTATACGTTATACGTTATACGTTATACGTTATACGTTATACGTTATACGTTATACGTTATACGTTATACGTTATACGTTATACGTTATATTTTATACGTTATACGTTATACGTTTTTCGTTACAAGTTATACGTTATACGTTATACGTTATACGTCATAGGTTATACCTTATACGTTATACGTTATACGTTATACATTATGCGATATACGTTTTACGTTATTCGTTATACGTTATACGTTATACGTTATACGTTATACGTTATATGTTATACGTTATACGTTATACGTTATACGTTATACGTTATACGTTATACGTTATACGTTATACGTTATACGTTATACGTTATACGTTATATTTTATACGTTATACGTTATACGTTATACGTTGTACGTTATACGTTACACGTTACACGTTATACCTCATAGGTTATACCTTATACGTTATACGTTATACGTTATACGTTATACGTTATACGTTATACGTTATACGTCATAGGTTATACGTTATACGTTATACGTTATGCGTTATACGTTATACGTTATACGTTATACGTTATACGTTATACGTTATACGTTATACGTTATACGTTATACGTTATACGTTATACGTTATACGTTATACGTTATACGTTATACGTTATACGTTATACGTTATACGTTATACGTTATACGTTATACGTTATACGTTATACGTTATACGTTATACGTTATACGTTATACGTTATACGTTATACGTTATACGTTATACGTTATACGTTATACGTTATACGTTATACGTTATACGTTATACGTTATACGTTATACGTTATACGTTATACGTTATACGTTATACGTTATACGTTATACGTTATACGTTATACGTTATACGTCATAGGTTATACGTTATACGTTATGCGGTATACGTTATACATTATACGTTATACGATATACGTTATACGTTATGCGTTATGCGTTCTTCGTTACACGTTATACGTTATTCGGTATGCGTTATACGTTATACGTTATACGTTATACGTTATACGTTATACGTTATACGTTATACGTTATACGTTATACGTTATACGTTATACGTTATACGTTATACGTTATACGTTATACGTTATACGTTATACGTTATACGTTATACGTTATACGTTATACGTTATACGTTGTACGTTATACGTTATATGTTGTACGTTATGCGGTATACGTTATACATTATACGTTATACGATATACGTTATACGTTATGCGTTATGCGTTCTTCGTTACACGTTATACGTTATACGTTATACGTTATACGTCATAGGTTATACGTTATACGTTATACGTTATGCGTTATACGTTATACGTCATACGTTATACGTTATACGTTATACGTTATACGTTATACGTTATACGTTATACGTTATACGTTATACGTTATACGTTATACGTTATACGTTGTACGTTGTACGTTATACGTTATAAGTTGTACGTTATACGATATACGTTGTACGTTATTCTTTATACGTTATTCGTTACACGTTATACGTCATACGTTATACGTTATACGTTATACGTTTTACGTTATTCGTTATACGTTATACGATATACGATATACGTTATACGTTATACGTTATACGTTATACGTTATACGTTATACGTTATACGTTATACGTTATACGTTATACGTTATACGTTATACGTTTTACGTTATACATTATACGTTATACGTTATACGTTATACGTTATACGTTATACGTTATACGTCATAGGTTATACGTTATACGTTATGCGGTATACGTTATACATTATACGTTATACGATAAACGTTATACGTTATGCGTTATGCGTTCTTCGTTACACGTTATACGTTATTCGGTATGCGTTATACGATATACGTTATACGTTATACGTTATACGTTATACGTTATACGTTATACGTTATACGTTATACGTTATACGTTATACGTTATACGTTATACGTTATACGTTATACGTTATACGTTATACGTTATACGTTATACATTATACGTTATACGTTATACGTTATACGTTATACGTTATACGTTATACGTTATACGTTATACGTTATACGTTATACGTTATACGTTATACGTTATACGTTATACATTATACGTTATACGTTATACGTTATACGTTATACGTTATACGTTATACGTCATAGGTTATACGTTATACGATATACGTTATACGTTATACGTTATACGTTATACGTTATACGTTATACGTTATACGTTATACGTTATACGTTATACGTTATACGTTATACGTTATACGTTATACGTTATACGTTATACGTTATACATTATACGTTATACGTTATACGTTATACGTTATACGTTATACGTTATACGTCATAGGTTATACGTTATACGTTATGCGGTATACGTTATACATTATACGTTATACGATAAACGTTATACGTTATGCGTTATGCGTTCTTCGTTACACGTTATACGTTATTCGGTATGCGTTATACGTTATACGTTATACGTTATACGTTATACGTTATACGTTATACGTTATACGTTATACGTTATACGTTATACGTTATACGTTATACGTTATACGTTATACGTTATTAGTTATACGTTATACGTTATATGTTATACGTCATAGGTTATACGTTATACGTTATACGTTATACGTCATAGGTTATACGTTATACGATATACGTTATACGTTATACGTTATACGTTATACGTTATACGTTATACGTTATACGTTATACGTTATACGTTATACGTTATACGTTATACGTTATACGTTATACGTTATACGTTATACGTTATACGTTATACGTTATACGTTATACGTTATGCGTTATACGTTATACGTTATACGTTATACGTTATACGTTATACGTTATACGTTATACGTTATACGTTATACGTTATACGTTATACGTTATATTATACGTTATACATTATACGTTATGTGTTATAGGATATACGTTATACGTTATACGTTGTACGTTATACGTTATACGTTATACGTTATACGTTATACGTTATACGTTATACGTTAAACGTTGTACGTTATACGTTATACGTTATACGTTATACGTTATACGTTATACGTTATACGTTATACGTTATACGTTATACGTTATACCTTATACGTTATACGTTATACGTTATACGTTATACATTATACGTTATACGTTGAACGTTGTACGATATACGTTATACGTTATACGTTATACGTTATACGTTATACGTTAAACGTTGTACGTTATTCGTTATACGTCATACGTTATACGTTATACGTTATACGTCTTACGTTCTACGTTATACGTTATACGTTAAACGTTGTACGTTATACGTTATACGTTATACGTTATTCGTTATACGTTATACGTTATTCGGTATGCGTTATACGTTATACGTTATACGTTATACGTTATACGTTATACGTTATACGTTATACGTTATACGTTATACGTTATACGTTATACGTTATACGTTATACGCTATACGTCATAAGTTATACGTTATACGTTATACGTTATACGTTATACGTTATACGTTATACGTTATACGTTATACGTTATACGTTATACGTTATACGTTATACATTATACGTTATACGTTATACGTTATACGTTATACGTTATACGTTATACTTCATAGGTTATACGTTATACGTTATACGTTATACGTTATACGCTATACGTCATAAGTTATACGTTATACGTTATACGTTATACGTTATACGTTATACGTTATACGTTATACGTTATACGTTATACGTTATACGTTATACATTATACGTTATACGTTATACGTTATACGTTATACGTTATACGTTATACGTCATAGGTTATACGTTATACGTTATGCGGTATACGTTATACATTATACGTTATACGATAAACGTTATACGTTATGCGTTATGCGTTCTTCGTTACACGTTATACGTTATTCGGTATGCGTTATACGTTATACGTTATACGTTATACGTTATACGTTATACGTTATACGTTATACGTTATACGTTATACGTTATACGTTATACGTTATACGTTATACGTTATACGTTATACGCTATACGTCATAAGTTATACGTTATACGTTATACGTTATACGTTATACGTTATACGTTATACGTTATGCGTTATACGTTCTACGATATTCGTTATACGTTATACGTTATTAGTTATACGTTATACGTTATATGTTATACGTCATAGGTTATACGTTATACGTTATACGTTATACGTCATAGGTTATACGTTATACGATATACGTTATACGTTATACGTTATACGTTATACGTTATACGTTATACGTTATACGTTATACGTTATACGTTATACGTTATACGTTATACGTTATACGTTATACGTTATACGTTATACGTTATACGTTATACGTTATACGTTATACGTTATACGTTATACGTTATACGTTATACGTTATACGTTATACGTTATACATTATACGTTATACGTTATACGTTATACGTTATGCGTTATACGTTATACGTTATACGTTATACGTTATGCGTTATACGTTATACGTTATACGTTATACGTTATACGTTATACGTTATACGTTATACGTTATACGTTATACGTTATACGTTATACGTTATATTATACGTTATACATTATACGTTATGTGTTATAGGATATACGTTATACGTTATACGTTGTACGTTATACGTTATACGTTATACGTTATACGTTATACGTTATACGTTATACGTTATACGTTATACGTTATACGTTATACGTTATACGTTATGCGTTATAGGATATACGTTATACGTTATACGTTGTACGTTATACGTTATACGTTGTACGTTATACGTTCTACGTTATACGTTATACGTTAAACGTTGTACGTTATACGTTATACGTCATACGTTATACGTTATACGTTATACGTTATACGTTCTACGTTATACGTTATACGTTAAACGTTGTACGTTATACGTTATACGTTATACGTTATACGTTATACGTTATACGTTATGCGTTATACGTTATACGTTATACGTTATACGTTATACGTTATACGTTATACGTTATGCGTTATAGGATATACGTTATACGTTATGCGTTGTACGTTATACGTTATACGTTGTACGTTATACGTTCTACGTTATACGTTATACGTTAAACGTTGTACGTTATACGTTATACGTCATACGTTATACGTTATACGTTATACGTTATACGTTCTACGTTAATCGTTATACGTTAAACGTTGTACGTTATACGTTATACGTTATACGTTATACGTTATACGTTATACGTTATGCGTTATACGTTATACGTTATACGTTATACGTTATACGTTATACGTTATACGTTATACGTTATACGTTATACGTTATACGTTATACGTTATACGTAATATGTAATACGTCATACGTTTTACGTTAATCGTTATACGTTATACGTTACACGCTATACGTTATACGTTATACGTTATACGTTATACGTTATACGTTATACGTTATACGTTATACGTTATACGTTATACGTTATACGTTATACGTTATACGTTATACGTTATACGTTATACGTTATACGTTATACGTTATACGTTATACGTTATACGTTATACGTTATACGTTATACGTTACACGTTATACGTTATACGTTATACTGTATACGTTATACGTTATACGTTATACGTTATACGTTATACGTCATACGTTATACGTTATACGTTATACGTTATACGTTCTACGTTATACGTTATACGTTAAACGTTGTACGTTATACGTTATACGTTATACGTTATTCGTTATACGTTATACGTTATACGTTATACGTTATACGTTATACGTTATACGTTATACGTTATGCGTTATAGGATATACGTTATACGTTATACGTTGTACGTTATACGTTATACGTTGTACGTTATACGTTCTACGTTATACGTTATACGTTAAACGTTGTACGTTATACGTTATACGTCATACGTTATACGTTATACGTTACACGTTATACGTTCTACGTTATACGTTATACGTTAAACGTTATACGTTATATGTTATACGTTGTACGTTATACGTTATAAGTTGTACGTTATACGTTATACGTTGTACGTTATACGTTATAAGTTGTACGTTATACGTTATACGTTATACGTTATACGTTATACGTTATACGTTATACGTTATACGTTATACGTTATATGTTATAAGTTGTACGTTATACGTTATAAGTTGTACGTTATACGATATACGTTATACGTTATACGTTATACGTCATAAGTTATACGTTATACGTTATACGTTATACGTTATACGTTATACGTTATACATTATACGTTATACGATAAACGTTATACGTTATGCGTTATGCGTTCTTCGTTACACGTTATACGTTATTCGGTATGCGTTATACTTTATACGTTATACGTTATACGTTATACGTTATACGTTATACGTTATACGTTATACGTTATACGTTATACGTTATACGTTATACGTTATACGTTATACGTTATACGTTATACGTTACACGTTATACGTTATACGTTGTACGTTATACGTTATGAGTTGTACGTTATACGATATACGTTATACGTTATACATTACATGTTATGCGTTATACGTTATACGTTATACGTTACACGTTATACGTTATACGTTATACGTTACACGTTACACGTTATACCTCATAGGTTATACGTTATACGTTATACGTTATACGTTATACGTTTTACGTTATACGTTATACGTTATACGTTATACGTTATACGTTATACGTTATACGTTATACGTTATACGTTATACGCCATACGTCATAAGTTATACGTTATACGTTATACGTTATACGTTATACGTTATGCGTTATACGTTCTACGATATTCGTTATACGTTATACGTTATTAGTTATACGTTATACGTTATACGTTATACGTTATACGTTATACGTTACACGTTATACGTTATACGTTGTACGTTATACGTTATGAGTTGTACGTTATACGATATACGTTATACGTTATACATTACATGTTATGCGTTATACGTTATACGTTATACGTTACACGTTATACGTTATACGTTATACGTTACACGTTACACGTTATACCTCATAGGTTATACGTTATACGTTATACGTTATACGTTATACGTTTTACGTTATACGTTATACGTTATACGTTATACGTTATACGTTATACGTTATACGTTATACGTTATACGTTATACGCTATACGTCATAAGTTATACGTTATACGTTATACGTTATACGTTATACGTTATGCGTTATACGTTCTACGATATTCGTTATACGTTATACGTTATTAGTTATACGTTATACGTTATACGTTATACGTTATACGTTATACGTTATACGTTATACGTTATACGTTATACGTTATACGTTTTACGTAATTCGTTATACGTTATACGTTATACGTTATACGTTATATGTTATACGTTATACGTTATACGTTATACGTTATATGTTATACGTTGTACGTTATACGTTATAAGTTGTACGTTATACGATATACGTTATACGTTATTCTTTATACGTTATTCGTTACACGTTATACGTCATACGTCATACGTTATACGTTTTACGTTATTCGTTATACGTTATACGTTATACGATATACGTTATACGTTATACGTTATACGTTATACGTTATACGTTATACGTTATACGTTATACGTTATACGTTATACGTTATACGTTATACGTTATACGTTATACGTTATACGTTAAACGCTATACGTCATAAGTTATACGTTATACGTTATACGTTATACGTTATACGTTATACGTTATGCGTTATACGTTCTACGATATTCGTTATACGTTATACGTTATTAGTTATACGTTATACGTTATACGTTATACGTTATACGTTATACGTTATACGTTATACGTCATAAGTTATACGTTATACGTTATACGTTATACGTTATACGTTATACATTATACGTTATACGATAAACGTTATACGTTATGCGTTATGCGTTCTTCGTTACACGTTATACGTTATTCGGTATGCGTTATACTTTATACGTTATACGTTATACGTTATACGTTATACGTTATACGTTATACGTTATACGTTATACGTTATACGTTATACGTTATACGTTATACGTTATACGTTATACGTTATACGTTATACGTTATACGTTATACGTTATACGTTATACGTTATACGTTATACGTTATACGTTATACGTTATACGTTATACGTTATACGTTATACGTTATACGTTATACGTTCTACGTTATACGTTATACGTTATACGTTATACGTTATACGTTTTACGTAATACGTTATACGTTATACGTTATACGTTATACGTTATACGTTATACGTTATACGTTATACGTCATAAGTTATACGTTATACGTTATACGTTATACCTTATACGTTATACATTATACGTTATACGATAAACGTTATACGTTATACGTTATACGTTATACGTTATACGTTATACGTTATACGTTATACGTTATACGTTATACGTTATACGTTATACGTTATACGTTATACGTTATACGTTATACGCTATACGTCATAAGATATACGTTATACGTTATACGTTATACGTTATGCGTTATACGTTCTACGATATTCGTTATACGTTATACGTTATTAGTTATACGTTATACGTTATATGTTATACGTCATAGGTTATACGTTTACGTTATACGTTATACGTTATACGTTATACGTTATACGTTATACGTTATACGTTATACGTTATACGTTATACGTTATACGTTATACGTTATACGTTTTACGTAATACGTTATACGTTATACGTTATGCGTTATACGTTCTACGATATTCGTTATACGTTATACGTTATTAGTTATACGTTATACGTTATACGTTATACGTTATACGTTATACGTTATACGTTATACGTCATAAGTTATACGTTATACGTTATACGTTATACGTTATACGTTATACACTATACGTTATACGATAAACGTTATACGTTATACGTTATACGTTATACGTTATACGTTATACGTTCTACGTTATACGTTATACGTTATACGTTATACGTTATACGTTTTACGTAATACGTTCTACGATATTCGTTATACGTTATACGTTATTAGTTATACGTTATACGTTATATGTTATACGTCATAGGTTATACGTTTACGTTATACGTTATACGTTATACGTTATACGTTATACGTTATACGTTATACGTTATACGTTATACGTTATACGTTATACGTTATACGTTTTACGTAATACGTTATACGTTATACGTTATACGTTATACGTTATACGTTATACGTTATACGTTATACGTTATACGTCATAAGTTATACGTTATACGTTATACGTTATACGTTATACGTTATACATTATACGTTATACGATAAACGTTATACGTTATACGTTATACGTTATACGTTATACGTTATACGTTATACGTTATACGTTATACGTTATACGTTATACGTTATACGTTATACGTTATACGTTATACGTTATACGCTATACGTCATAAGTTATACGTTATACGTTATACGTTATACGTTATACGTTATACGTTATGCGTTATACGTTCTACGATATTCGTTATACGTTATACGTTATTAGTTATACGTTATACGTTATATGTTATACGTCATAGGTTATACGTTTACGTTATACGTTATACGTTATACGTTATACGTTATACGTTATACGTTATACGTTATACGTTATACGTTATACGTTATACGTTATACGTTATACGTTATACGTTATACGTTATACGTTATACGTTATACGTTATATGTTATACGTTCTACGTTATACGTTATAAGTTGTACGTTATACGATATACGTTATACGTTATTCTTTATACGTTATTCGTTACACGTTATACGTCATACGTCATACGTTATACGTTTTACGTTATTCGTTATACGTTATACGTTATACGATATACGTTATACGTTATACGTTATACGTTATACGTTATACGTTATACGTTATACGTTATACGTTATACGTTATACGTTATACGTTATACGTTATAGAGTTATACGTTATACGTAATACGTTATACGTTATACGTTATACGTTATACGTTATACGTTACACGTTATACGTTATACGTTATACGTTATACGTTATACGTTATACGTTATACGTTATACGTTATTCGTTATACGTTATACGTTATACATTACATGATATACGTTATACGTTATACGTTATACGTTATACGTTATACGTTATACGTTATACGTTATACGTCATGGGTTATGCGTTATACGTTATGCGTTATACGTTATACGTTATACGTTATACGTTAAACGTTATACGTTATACGTTATACGTTATACGTTATACGTTATACGTTATACGTTATACGTTATACGTTATACGTTATACGTTATACGTTATACGTTATATGTTATACGTTATACGTTATACGTTATACGTTATACGTTATACGTTATACGTTATACGTTATACGTTATACGTTATACGTTATACGTTATACGTTATACGTTATACGTTATACGTTATACGTTATACGTTATACGTTATACGTTATACGTTATACGTTATACTTTATACGTTATACGTTATACGTTATACGTTATACGTTATACGTTATACATTATACGTTATACGATAAACGTTATACGTTATACGTTATACGTTATACGTTATACGTTATACGTTATACGTTATACGTTATACGTTATACGTTATACGTTATACGTTATACGCTATACGTCATAAGTTATACGTTATACGTTATAGGTTATACGTTATACGTTATACGTTATGCGTTATACGTTCTACGATATTCGTTATACGTTATACGTTATTAGTTATACGTTATACGTTATATGTTATACGTCATAGGTTATACGTTTACGTTATACGTTATACGTTATACGTTATACGTTATACGTTGTACGTTATACGTTATACGTTATACGTTATACGTTATACGTTATACGTTATACGTTTTACGTAATACGTTATACGTTATACGTTATGCGTTATACGTTCTACGATATTCGTTATACGTTATACGTTATTAGTTATACGTTATACGTTATACGTTATACGTTATACGTTATACGTTATACGTTATACGTCATAAGTTATACGTTATACGTTATACGTTATACGTTATACGTTATACATTATACGTTATACGATAAACGTTATACGTTATGCGTTATGCGTTCTTCGTTACACGTTATACGTTATTCGGTATGCGTTATACTTTATACGTTATACGTTATACGTTATACGTTATACGTTATACGTTATACGTTATACGTTATACGTTATACGTTATACGTTATACGTTATACGTTATACGTTATACGTTATACGTTATACGTTATACGTTATACGTTATACGTTATACGTTATACGTTATACGTTATACGTTATACGTTATACGTTATACGTTCTACGTTATACGTTATACGTTATACGTTATACGTTATACGTTTTACGTAATACGTTATACGTTCTACGTTATACGTTATACGTTATACGTTATACGTTATACGCTATACGTCATAAGTTATACGTTATACGTTATACGTTATACGTTATACGTTATACGTTATACATTATACGTTATACGATAAACGTTATACGTTATACGTTATACGTTATACGTTATACGTTATACGTTATACGTTATACGTTATACGTTATACGTTATACGTTATACGTTATACGCTATACGTCATAAGTTATACGTTATACGTTATACGTTATACGTTATACGTTATACGTTATGCGTTATACGTTCTACGATATTCGTTATACGTTATACGTTATTAGTTATACGTTATACGTTATATGTTATACGTCATAGGTTATACGTTTACGTTATACGTTATACGTTATACGTTATACGTTATACGTTATACGTTATACGTTATACGTTATACGTTATACGTTATACGTTATACGTTTTACGTAATACGTTATACGTTATACGTTATACGTTATACGTTATACGTTATACGTTATACGTTATACGTCATAAGTTATACGTTATACGTTATACGTTATACGTTATACGTTATACATTATACGTTATACGATAAACGTTATACGTTATACGTTATACGTTATACGTTATACGTTATACGTTATACGTTATACGTTATACGTTATACGTTATACGTTATACGTTATACGCTATACGTCATAAGTTATACGTTATACGTTATACGTTATACGTTATACGTTATACGTTATGCGTTATACGTTCTACGATATTTGTTATACGTTATACGTTATTAGTTATACGTTATACGTTATATGTTATACGTCATAGGTTATACGTTTACGTTATACGTTATACGTTATACGTTATACGTTATACGTTATACGTTATACGTTATACGTTATACGTTATACGTTATACGTTATACGTTATACGTTATACGTTATACGTTATACGTTATACGTTATACGTTATATGTTATACGTTCTACGTTATACGTTATAAGTTGTACGTTATACGATATACGTTATACGTTATTCTTTATACGTTATTAGTTATACGTTATACGTTATACGTTATACGTTATACGTCATAGGTTATGCGTTATACGTTATGCGTTATACGTTATACGTTATACGTTATACGTTATACGTTATACGTTATACGTTATACGTTATACGTTATAAGTTATACGTTATACGTTATGCGTTATACGTTGTACGTTATACGTTATACGTTATACATTATACGTTATACGTTATACGTTATACGTTATACGTTATACGTTACATGATATACGTTATACGTTATACGTTATACGTTATACGTTATACGTTATACGTTATTAGTTATACGTTATACGTTATACGTTATACGTCATGGGTTATGCGTTATACGTTATGCGTTATACGTTATACGTTATACGTTATACGTTAAACGTTATACGTTATACGTTATACGTTATACGTTATACGTTATACGTTATACGTTATACGTTATACGTTATACGTTATACGTTATACGTTATACGTTATACGTTATACGTTATACGTTATACGTTATACGTTATACGTTATACGTTATACGTTATACGTTATACGTTATACGTTATACGTTATACGTTATACGTTATACGTTATACGTTATACGTTATACGTTATACGTTATAAGTTATACGTTATACGTTATACGTTATACTTTATACGTTATACGTTATACGTTATACGTTATGCGTTATACGTTATGCGTTATACGTTATGCGTTATACGTTATGCGTTATACGTTATACGTTATACGTTATACGTTATACGTTATACGTTATACGTTATACGTTATACGTTATACGTTACACGTTTTACGTTATACGTTATACGTTATACGTTATACGTTATACGTTATACGTTATACGTTATACGTTATACGTTATACGTTATACGTTATACGTTATACGTTATACGTTATTCGTTATACGTTATACGTTATACATTACATGATATACGTTATACGTTATACGTTATACGTTATACGTTATACGTTATTATTTATACGTTATACGTTATACGTTATACGTCATAGGTTATGCGTTATACGTTATGCGTTATACGTTATACGTTATACGTTATACGTTATACGTTATACGTTATACGTTATACGTTATACGTTATAAGTTATACGTTATACGTTATGCGTTATACGTTGTACGTTATACGTTATACGTTATACATTATACGTTATACGTTATACGTTATACGTTATACGTTATACGTCATAGGTTATACGTTATACGTTATGCGGTATACGTTATACATTATACGTTATACGATATACGTTATACGTTATGCGTTATGCGTGCTTCGTTACACGTTATACGTTATTCGGTATGCGTTATACGTTATACGTTATACGTTATACGTTATATGTTATACGTTATACGTTATACGTTATACGTTATACGTTATACGTTATACGTTATACGTTATACGTTATATTTTATACGTTATACGTTGTACGTTATACGTTATAAGTTGTACGTTATACGATATACGTTATACGTTATTCTTTATACGTTATTCGTTACACGTTATAAGTTGTACGTTATACGATATACGTTATACGTTATTCTTTATACGTTATTCGTTACACGTTACACGTCATACGTTATACGTTATACGTTTTACGTTATTCGTTATACGTTATACGTTATACGATATACGTTATACGTTATACGTTATACGTTATACGTTATACGTTATACGTTATACGTTATACGTTATACGTTATACGTTATACGTTACACGTTATACGTTATACGTTGTACGTTATACGTTATGAGTTGTACGTTATACGATATACGTTATACGTTATACATTACATGTTATGCGTTATACGTTATACGTTATACGTTATACGTTATACGTTATACGTTATACGTTATACGTTATACGTTATACGTTATACGTTATACGTTGTACGTTATACGTTATACGTTATACGTTATACGTTATACGTTATACGTTATACGTTATACGTTATACGTTATACGTTTTACGTAATACGTTGTACGTTATACGTTATACGTTATACGTTATACGTTATACGTTATACGTTATACGTCATAAGTTATACGTTCTACGTTATACGTTATACGTTATACGTTATACATTATACGTTATACGATAAACGTTATACGTTATGCGTTATGCGTTCTTCGTTACACGTTATACGTTATTCGGTATGCGTTATACGTTATACGTTATACGTTATACGTTATACGTTATACGTTATACGTTATACGTTATACGTTATACATTATACGTTGTACGTTATACGTTATACGTTATACGTTATACGTTATACGTTATACGTTATACGTTATACGTTATACGTTATACGTTATACGTTATACGTTATACGTTATACGTTATACGTTATACGTTATACGTTCTACGTTATACGTTATACGTTATACGTTATACGTTATATTTTATACGTTATATTTTATACGTTACACGTTATACGTTATACGTTATACGTTATACGTTACACGTTACACGTTATACCTCATAGGTTATACGTTATACGTTATACGTTATACGTTATACGTTATACGTTTTACGTTATACGTTATACGTTATACGTTATACGTTATACGTTATACGTTATACGTTATACGTTATACGTTATACGTTATACGTTATACGTTATACGTTATACGTTATACGTTATACGTTATACGTTATACGTTATACGTTATACGTTCTACGTTATACGTTATACGTTATACGTTATACGTTATACGTTATACGTTATACGTTTTACGTAATACGTTATACGTTATACGTTATACGTTATACGTTATACGTTATACGTTATACGTTATACGTTATACGTTATACGTCATAAGTTATACGTTATACGTTATACGTTATACGTTATACGTTATACATTATACGTTATACGATAAACGTTATACGTTATACGTTATACGTTATACGTTATACGTTATACGTTATACGTTATACGTTATACGTTATATTTTATACGTTATACGTTGTACGTTATACGTTATAAGTTGTACGTTATACGATATACGTTATACGTTATTCTTTATACGTTATTCGTTACACGTTATAAGTTGTACGTTATACGATATACGTTATACGTTATTCTTTATACGTTATTCGTTACACGTTACACGTCATACGTTATACGTTATACGTTTTACGTTATTCGTTATACGTTATACGTTATACGATATACGTTATACGTTATACGTTATACGTTATACGTTATACGTTATACGTTATACGTTATACGTTATACGTTATACGTTATACGTTACACGTTATACGTTATACGTTGTACGTTATACGTTATGAGTTGTACGTTATACGATATACGTTATACGTTATACATTACATGTTATGCGTTATACGTTATACGTTATACGTTATACGTTATACGTTATACGTTATACGTTATACGTTATACGTTATACGTTATACGTTATACGTTATACGTTGTACGTTATACGTTATACGTTATACGTTATACGTTATACGTTATACGTTATACGTTATACGTTATACGTTTTACGTAATACGTTATACGTTATACGTTATACGTTATACGTTATACGTTATACGTTATACGTTATACGTCATAAGTTATACGTTCTACGTTATACGTTATACGTTATACGTTATACATTATACGTTATACGATAAACGTTATACGTTATGCGTTATGCGTTCTTCGTTACACGTTATACGTTATTCGGTATGCGTTATACGTTATACGTTATACGTTATACGTTATACGTTATACGTTATACGTTATACGTTATACGTTATACGTTATACGTTGTACGTTATACGTTATACGTTATACGTTATACGTTATACGTTATACGTTATACGTTATACGTTATACGTTATACGTTATACGTTATACGTTATACGTTATACGTTATACGTTATACGTTCTACGTTATACGTTATACGTTATACGTTATACGTTATATTTTATACGTTATATTTTATACGTTACACGTTATACGTTATACGTTATACGTTATACGTTACACGTTACACGTTATACCTCATAGGTTATACGTTATACGTTATACGTTATACGTTATACGTTATACGTTTTACGTTATACGTTATACGTTATACGTTATACGTTATACGTTTTACGTAATACGTTATACGTTATACGTTATACGTTATACGTTATACGTTATACGTTATACGTTATACGTTATACGTCATAAGTTATACGTTATACGTTATACGTTATACGTTATACGTTATACATTATACGTTATACGATAAACGTTATACGTTATACGTTATACGTTATACGTTATACGTTATACGTTATACGTTATACGTTATACGTTATACGTTATACGTTATACGTTATACGTTATACGTTCTACGTTATACGTTATATTTTATACGTTATATTTTATACGTTACACGTTATACGTTATACGTTATACGTTATACGTTATACGTTATACGTTATACGTTATACGTTATACGTTATACGTTATACGTTATACGTTCTACGTTATACGTTATACGTTATACGTTATACGTTATACGTTATACGTTATACGTTTTACGTAATACGTTATACGTTATACGTTATACGTTATACGTTATACGTTATACGTTGTACGTTATACGTTATACGTTATACGTTATACGTTATACGTTATACGTTATACGTTATACGTTATACGTTTTACGTAATACGTTATACGTTATACGTTATACGTTATACGTTATACGTTATACGTTATACGTTATACGTCATAAGTTATACGTTCTACGTTATACGTTATACGTTATACGTTATACATTATACGTTATACGATAAACGTTATACGTTATGCGTTATGCGTTCTTCGTTACACGTTATACGTTATTCGGTATGCGTTATACGTTATACGTTATACGTTATACGTTATACGTTATACGTTATACGTTATACGTTATACGTTATACGTTATACGTTGTACGTTATACGTTATACGTTATACGTTATACGTTATACGTTATACGTTATACGTTATACGTTATACGTTATACGTTATACGTTATACGTTATACGTTATACGTTATACGTTATACGTTCTACGTTATACGTTATACGTTATACGTTATACGTTATATTTTATACGTTATATTTTATACGTTACACGTTATACGTTATACGTTATACGTTATACGTTACACGTTACACGTTATACCTCATAGGTTATACGTTATACGTTATACGTTATACGTTATACGTTATACGTTTTACGTTATACGTTATACGTTATACGTTATACGTTATACGTTTTACGTAATACGTTATACGTTATACGTTATACGTTATACGTTATACGTTATACGTTATACGTTATACGTTATACGTCATAAGTTATACGTTATACGTTATACGTTATACGTTATACGTTATACATTATACGTTATACGATAAACGTTATACGTTATACGTTATACGTTATACGTTATACGTTATACGTTATACGTTATACGTTATACGTTATACGTTATACGTTATACGTTATACGTTATACGTTCTACGTTATACGTTATATTTTATACGTTATATTTTATACGTTACACGTTATACGTTATACGTTATACGTTATACGTTATACGTTATACGTTATACGTTATACGTTATACGTTATACGTTATACGTTATACGTTCTACGTTATACGTTATACGTTATACGTTATACGTTATACGTTATACGTTATACGTTTTACGTAATACGTTATACGTTATACGTTATACGTTATACGTTATACGTTATACGTTATACGTTATACGTTATACGTCATAAGTTATACGTTATACGTTATACGTTATACGTTATACGTTATACATTATACGTTATACGATAAACGTTATACGTTATACGTTATACGTTATACGTTATACGTTATACGTTTATACGTTATACGTTATACGTTATACGTTATACGTTATACGTTATACGCTATACGTCATAAGTTATACGTTATACGTTATACGTTATACGTTATACGTTATACGTTATGCGTTATACGTTCTACGATATTCGTTATACGTTATACGTTATTAGTTATACGTTATACGTTATATGTTATACGTCATAGGTTATACGTTTACGTTATACGTTATACGTTATACGTTATACGTTATACGTTATACGTTATACGTTATTCGTTATACGTTATACGTTATACGTTATACGTTATACGTTATACGTTTATACGTTATATGTTATACGTTGTACGTTATACGTTATAAGTTGTACGTTATACGATATACGTTATACGTTATCTTTATACGTTATTCGTTACACGTTATACGTCATACGTCATACGTTATACGTTTTACGTTATTCGTTATACGTTATACGTTATACGATATACGTTATACGTTATACGTTATACGTTATACGTTATACGTTATACGTTACACGTTATACGTTATACGTTATACGTTATACGTTATACGTTATAGAGTTATACGTTATACGTTATACGTTATACGTTATACGTTATACGTTATACGTTATACGTTATACGTTATACGTTATACGTTATACGTTATACGTTATACGTTATACGTTATACGTTATACGTTATACGTTATTCGTTATACGTTATACGTTATACATTACATGATATACGTTATACGTTATACGTTATACGTTATACGTTATACGTTATACGTTATTAGTTATACGTTATACGTTATACGTTATACGTCATGGGTTATGCGTTATACGTTATGCGTTATACGTTATACGTTATACGTTATACGTTATACGTTATACGTTATACGTTATACGTTATACGTTATACGTTATACGTTATACGTTATACGTTATACGTTATACGTTATACGTTATACGTTATACGTTATACGTTATACGTTATACGTTATACGTTGTACGTTATACGTTGTACGTTATACGTTATACGTTATACGTTATACGTTATACGTTATTCGTTATACGTTATACGTTATACATTACATGTTATACGTTATACGTTATACGTTATACGTTATACGTTATACGTTATACGTTATACGTTATACGTCATACGTTATACGTTATTCGTAATACGTTATACGTGATACGTTATACGTTGTACGTTATACGTTGTACGTTATACGTTATACGTTATACGTTATACGTTATACGTTATACGTTATACGTTATACGTTATACGTTATACGTTATACGTTATACGTTATACGTTATACGTTATACGTTATACGTTATACGTTATACGTTATACGTTATACGTTATACGTTATACGTTATACGTTATACGTTATACGTTATACGTTATACGTTATACGTTATACGTTATACGCTATACGTTATACGTTATACGTTATACGTTGTACGTTATACGTTGTACGTTATACGTCGTACGTTATACGTTGTACGTTATACGTTATACGTCATAGGTTATACGTCATACGTTATACGTCATAGGTTATACGTCATACGTTATACGTCATACGTTATACGTTATACTTTATACGTTATACGTTATACGTTATACGTTATACGTTATGCGTTATACGTTATGCGTTATACGTTATACGTTATACGTTATACGTTATACGTTATACGTTATACGTTATACGTTATACGTTATACGTTATACGTTATACGTTTTACGTTATACGTTATACGTTATACGTTAGACGTTATACGTTATACGTTATACGTTATACGTTATACGTTATACGTTATACGTTATACGTTATACGTTATTCGTTATACGTTATACGTTATACATTACATGATATACGTTATTCGTTATACGTTATACGTTATACGTTATACGTTATACATTACATGATATACGTTATTCGTTATACGTTATACGTTATACGTTATACGTTATACGTTATACGTTATTAGTTATATGATATACGTTATACGTTATACGTCATAGGTTATGCGTTATACGTTATGCGTTATACGTAATACGTTATACGTTATACGTTATACGTTATACGTTATACGTCATAGGTTATACGTTATACGTTATACGTTATACGTCATACGTTATACGTTATACGTTATACGTTATACGTTATACGTTATACGTTATACGTTATACGTTATACGTTATACGTTATACGTTATACGTTATACGTTATACGTTATACGTTATACGTTATACGTTATACGTTATACGTTGTACGTTATACGTTATACGTTATACGTTATACGTTACATGTTATACGTTATACGTTATACGTTACACGTTATACGTTATACGTTATACGTTATTAGTTATACGTTATACGTTATACGTTATACGTCATAGGTTATGCGTTATACGTTATGCGTTATACGTTATACGTTATACGTTATACGTTATACGTTATACGTTATACGTTATACGTTATACGTCATAGGTTATACGTTATACGTTATACGTCATAGGTTATACGTTATACGTTATACGTTATACGTTATACGTTATACGTTATACGTTATACGTTATACGTTATACGTTATACGTTATACGTTATACGTTATACGTTATACGTTATACGTTATACGTTATACGTTATACGTTATACGTTATGCGTTATACGTTATACGTTATACGTTATACGTTATACGTTATACGTTATACGTTTTACGTTATACGTTATACGTTATACGTTATACGTTATACGTTATACGTTATACGTTATACGTTATACGTTATTAGTTATACGTTATACGTTATACGTTATACGTCATAGGTTATGCGTTATACGTTATGCGTTATACGTTATACGTTATACGTTATACGTTATACGTTATACGTTATACGTTATACGTTATACGTCATAGGTTATACGTTATACGTTATACGTCATAGGTTATACGTTATACGTTATACGTTATACGTTATACGTTATACGTTATACGTTATACGTTATACGTTATACGTTATACGTTATACGTTATACGTTATACGTTATACGTTATACGTTATACGTTATACGTTATACGTTATACGTTATACATTACATGATATACGTTATTCGTTATACGTTATACGTTATACGTTATACGTTATACATTACATGATATACGTTATTCGTTATACGTTATACGTTATACGTTATACGTTATACGTTATACGTTATTAGTTATATGATATACGTTATACGTTATACGTCATAGGTTATGCGTTATACGTTATGCGTTATACGTAATACGTTATACGTTATACGTTATACGTTATACGTTATTCGTTATACGTTATACGTTATACATTACATGATATACGTTATTCGTTATACGTTATACGTTATACGTTATACGTTATACGTTATACGTTATACGTTATACGTTATACGTTATACGTTATACGTTATACGTTATACGTTATACGTTGTACGTTATACGTTATACTTTATACGTTATACGTTATACGTTATACGTTATACGTTATACGTTATACGTTATACGTTATACGTTATACGTTATACGTTATACGTTATACGTTATACGTTATACGTTATACGTTATACGTTATACTTTATACGTTATACGTTATACGTTATACGTTATACGTTATACGTTATACGTTATACGTTATACGTTATACGTTATACGTTATACGTTATACGTTATACGTTATACGTTATACGTTATACGTTATACGTTATACGTTCTACGTTATACGTTGTACGTTATACGTTGTACGTTATACGTTGTACGTTATACGTTGTACGTTATACGTTGTACGTTATACGTTGTACGTTATACGTTCTACGTTATACGTTATACGTTATACGTTATACGTTATACGTTATACGTTATACGTTATACGTTATACGTTGTACGTTATACGTTATACGTTATACGTTATTCGTTATACGTTATACGTTATACGTTATACGTTATACGTTATACGTTATACGTTATACGTTATACTTTATACGTTATACGTTATACGTTATACGTTATACGTTATACGTTATACGTTACACGTTATACGTCATAGGTTATACGTTATACTTTATACGTTATACGTTATACGTTATACGTTATACGTTATACGTCATAGGTTATACGTGATACGTTATACGTTATGCGTTATACGTTATACGTTATACGTTATACGTTATACGTCATAGGTTATACGTTATACGTTATACGTTATACGTTATACGTTATACGTTATACGTTAAACGTTATACGTTATACGTTATACGTTATACGTTATACGTTATACGTTATACGTTATACGTTATACGTTATACGTTTTACGTTTTACGTTATACGTTATACTTTATACGTTATACGTTATACGTTATACGTTATACGTTATACGTTATACGTTATACGTTATACGTTATACGTTATACGTTATACGTTATACGTTATACGTTATACGTTATACGTTATACGTTATACGTTCTACGTTCTACGTTATACGTTGTACGTTATACGTTGTACGTTATACGTTGTACGTTATACGTTGTACGTTATACGTTGTACGTTATACGTTGTACGTTATACGTTATACGTTATACGTTATACGTTATACGTTATACGTTATACGTTATACGTTCTACGTTATACGTTGTACGTTATACGTTATACGTTATACGTTATTCGTTATACGTTATACGTTATACGTTATACGTTATACGTTATACGTTATACGTTATACGTTATACTTTATACGTTATACGTTATACGTTATACGTTATACGTTATACGTTATACGTTACACGTTATACGTCATAGGTTATACGTTATACTTTATACGTTATACGTTATACGTTATACGTTATACGTTATACGTCATAGGTTATACGTTATACGTTATACGTTATGCGTTATACGTTATACGTTATACGTCATAGGTTATACGTTATACGTTATACTTTATACGTTATACGTTATACGTTATACGTTATACGTTATACGTTATACGTTATACGTTATACGTTATACGTTACACGTTTTACGTTATACGTTATACGTTATACGTTATACGTTATACGTTATACGTTATACGTTATACGTTATACGTTATACGTTCTTCGTTATACGTTATACGTTATACATTACATGATATACGTTATACGTTATACGTTATACGTTATACGTTATTAGTTATACGTTATACGTTATACGTTATACGTCATAGGTTATGCGTTATACGATATGCGTTATACGTTATACGTTATACGTTATACGTTATACGTTATACGTTATACGTTATACGTTATACGTTATAAGTTATACGTTATACGTTATGCGTTATACGTTGTACGTTATACGTTATACGTTATACATTATACGTTATACGTTATACGTTATACGTTATACGTTATACGTCATAGGTTATACGTTATACGTTATGCGGTATACGTTATACATTATACGTTATACGATATACGTTATACGTTATGCGTTATGCGTGCTTCGTTACACGTTATACGTTATTCGGTATGCGTTATACGTTATACGTTATACGTTATACGTTATATGTTGTACGTTATACGTTATGAGTTGTACGTTATACGATATACGTTATACGTTATACATTACATGTTATGCGTTATACGTTATACGTTATACGTTATACGTTATACGTTATACGTTATACGTTATACGTTATACGTTATACGTTATACGTTATACGTTATACGTTGTACGTTATACGTTATACGTTATACGTTATACGTTATACGTTGTACGTTATACGTTATGAGTTGTACGTTATACGATATACGTTATACGTTATACATTACATGTTATGCGTTATACGTTATACGTTATACGTTATACGTTATACGTTATACGTTATACGTTATACGTTATACGTTATACGTTATACGTTATACGTTGTACGTTATACGTTATACGTTATACGTTATACGTTATACGTTATACGTTATACGTTATACGTTTTACGTAATACGTTATACGTTATACGTTATACGTTATACGTTATACGTTATACGTTATACGTTATACGTCATAAGTTATACGTTATACGTTATACGTTATACGTTATACGTTATACATTATACGTTATATTATAAACGTTATACGTTATGCGTTATGCGTTCTTCGTTACACGTTATACGTTATTCGGTATGCGTTATACGTTATACGTTATACGTTATACGTTATACGTTATACGTTATACGTTATACGTTATACGTTATACGTTATACGTTATACGTTATACGTTATACGTTATACGTTATACGTTATACGTTATACGTTATACGTTATACGTTATACGTTATACGTTATACGTTATACGTTATACGTTATACGTTATACGTTCCACGTTATACGTTATACGTTATACGTTATATTTTATACGTTATATTTTATACGTTACACGTTATACGTTATACGTTATACGTTATACGTTACACGTTACACGTTATACCTCATAGGTTATACGTTATACGTTATACGTTATACGTTATACGTTATACGTTTTACGTTATACGTTATACGTTATACGTTATACGTTATACGTTATACGTTATACGTTATACGTTATACGTTATACGTTATACATTATACGTTATACGTTATACGTTATACGTTCTACGTTATACGTTATACGTTATACGTTATACGTTATACGTTTTACGTAATACGTTATACGTTATACGTTATACGTTATACGTTATACGTTATACGTTATACGTTATACGTTATACGTTATACGTTATACGTTATACGTCATAGGTTATACGTTATACGTTATGCGGTATACGTTATACATTATACGTTATACGATATACGTTATACGTTATACGTTATACGTTATACGTTATACGTTATACGTTATACGTTATACGTTATACGTTATACGTTATTCGTAATACGTTATACGTGATACGTTATACGTTGTACGTTATACGTTCTACGTTATACGTTATACGTTATACGTTATACGTTATACGTTATACGTTATACGTTATACGTTATACGTTATACGTTATACGTCATAGGTTATACGTTATACGTTATGCGGTATACGTTATACATTATACGTTATACGATATACGTTATACGTTATACGTTATACGTTATACGTTATACGTTATACGTTATACGTTATACGTTATACGTTATACGTTATATTTTATACGTTATACGTTGTACGTTATACGTTATAAGTTGTACGTTATACGATATACGTTATACGTTATTCTTTATACGTTATTCGTTACACGTTATAAGTTGTACGTTATACGATATACGTTATACGTTATTCTTTATACGTTATTCGTTACACGTTACACGTCATACGTTATACGTTATACGTTTTACGTTATTCGTTATACGTTATACGTTATACGATATACGTTATACGTTATACGTTATACGTTATACGTTATACGTTATACGTTATACGTTATACGTTATACGTTATACGTTACACGTTATACGTTATACGTTGTACGTTATACGTTATGAGTTGTACGTTATACGATATACGTTATACGTTATACATTACATGTTATGCGTTATACGTTATACGTTATACGTTATACGTTATACGTTATACGTTATACGTTATACGTTATACGTTATACGTTATACGTTATACGTTGTACGTTATACGTTATACGTTATACGTTATACGTTATACGTTATACGTTATACGTTATACGTTTTACGTAATACGTTATACGTTATACGTTATACGTTATACGTTATACGTTATACGTTATACGTTATACGTCATAAGTTATACGTTATACGTTATACGTTATACGTTATACGTTATACATTATACGTTATATTATAAACGTTATACGTTATGCGTTATGCGTTCTTCGTTACACGTTATACGTTATTCGGTATGCGTTATACGTTATACGTTATACGTTATACGTTATACGTTATACGTTATACGTTATACGTTATACGTTATACGTTATACGTTATACGTTATACGTTATACGTTATACGTTATACGTTATACGTTATACGTTATACGTTATACGTTATACGTTATACGTTATACGTTATACGTTATACGTTATACGTTATACGTTATACGTTATACGTTCTACGTTATACGTTATACGTTATACGTTATATTTTATACGTTATATTTTATACGTTACACGTTATACGTTATACGTTATACGTTATACGTTACACGTTACACGTTATACCTCATAGGTTATACGTTATACGTTATACGTTATACGTTATACGTTATACGTTTTACGTTATACGTTATACGTTATACGTTATACGTTATACGTTATACGTTATACGTTATACGTTATACGTTATACGTTATACGTTATACGTTATACGTTATACGTTATACGTTATACGTTATACGTTATACGTTATACGTTATACGTTATACATTATACGTTATACGTTATACGTTATACGTTCTACGTTATACGTTATACGTTATACGTTATACGTTATACGTTATACGTTATACATTATACGTTATACGATAAACGTTATACGTTATACGTTATACGTTATACGTTATACGTTATACGTTATACGTTATACGTTATACGTTATACGTTATACGCTATACGTCATAAGTTATACGTTATACGTTATACGTTATACGTTATACGTTATACGTTATGCGTTATACGTTCTACGATATTCGTTATACGTTATACGTTATTAGTTATACGTTATACGTTATATGTTATACGTCATAGGTTATACGTTTACGTTATACGTTATACGTTATACGTTATACGTTATACGTTATACGTTATACGTTATTCGTTATACGTTATACGTTATACGTTATACGTTATACGTTATACGTTATACGTTATATGTTATACGTTGTACGTTATACGTTATACGTTATATGTTATACGTTATACGTTATTCGTTATACGTTATACGTTATACATTACATGTTATACGTTATACGTTATACGTTATACGTTATACGTTATACGTTATACGTTATACGTTGTACGTTATACGTTATACGTTATACGTCATACGTTATACGTTATTCGTAATACGTTATACGTGATACGTTATACGTTGTACGTTATACGTTGTACGTTATACGTTATACGTTATACGTTATACGTTATACGTTATACGTTATACGTTATACGTTATACGTTATACGTTATACGTTATACGTTATACGTTATACGTTATACGTTATACGTTATACGTTATACGTTATACGTTATACGTTATACGTTATACGTTATACGTTATACGTTATACGTTATACGTTATACGTTATACGTTATACGTTATACGTTATACGTTATACGTTATACGTTATACGCTATACGTTATACGTTATACGTTATACGTTGTACGTTATACGTTGTACGTTATACGTTGTACGTTATACGTTGTACGTTATACGTTATACGTCATAGGTTATACGTCATACGTTATACGTCATAGGTTATACGTCATACGTTATACGTCATACGTTATACGTTATACGTTATACGTTATACGTTACACGTTATACGTTATACGTTGTACGTTATACGTTATGAGTTGTACGTTATACGATATACGTTATACGTTATACATTACATGTTATGCGTTATACGTTATACGTTATACGTTATACGTTATACGTTATACGTTATACGTTATACGTTATACGTTATACGTTATACGTTATACGTTGTACGTTATACGTTATACGTTATACGTTATACGTTATACGTTATACGTTATACGTTATACGTTTTACGTAATACGTTATACGTTATACGTTATACGTTATACGTTATACGTTATACGTTATACGTTATACGTCATAAGTTATACGTTATACGTTATACGTTATACGTTATACGTTATACATTATACGTTATATTATAAACGTTATACGTTATGCGTTATGCGTTCTTCGTTACACGTTATACGTTATTCGGTATGCGTTATACGTTATACGTTATACGTTATACGTTATACGTTATACGTTATACGTTATACGTTATACGTTATACGTTATACGTTATACGTTATACGTTATACGTTATACGTTATACGTTATACGTTATACGTTATACGTTATACGTTATACGTTATACGTTATACGTTATACGTTATACGTTATACGTTATACGTTATACGTTATACGTTCTACGTTATACGTTATACGTTATACGTTATATTTTATACGTTATATTTTATACGTTACACGTTATACGTTATACGTTATACGTTATACGTTACACGTTACACGTTATACCTCATAGGTTATACGTTATACGTTATACGTTATACGTTATACGTTATACGTTTTACGTTATACGTTATACGTTATACGTTATACGTTATACGTTATACGTTATACGTTATACGTTATACGTTATACGTTATACGTTATACGTTATACGTTATACGTTATACGTTATACGTTATACGTTATACGTTATACGTTATACGTTATACATTATACGTTATACGTTATACGTTATACGTTCTACGTTATACGTTATACGTTATACGTTATACGTTATACGTTTTACGTAATACGTTATACGTTATACGTTATACGTTATACGTTATACGTTATACGTTATACGTTATACGTCACAAGTTATACGTTATACGTTATACGTTATACGTTATACGTTATACATTATACGTTATACGATAAACGTTATACGTTATACGTTATACGTTATACGTTATACGTTATACGTTATACGTTATACGTTATACGTTATACGTTATACGTTATACGTTATACGTTATACGCTATACGTCATAAGTTATACGTTATACGTTATACGTTATACGTTATACGTTATACGTTATGCGTTATACGTTCTACGATATTCGTTATACGTTATACGTTATTAGTTATACGTTATACGTTATATGTTATACGTCATAGGTTATACGTTTACGTTATACGTTATACGTTATACGTTATACGTTATACGTTATACGTTATACGTTATTCGTTATACGTTATACGTTATACGTTATACGTTATACGTTATACGTTATACGTTATATGTTATACGTTGTACGTTATACGTTATACGTTATATGTTATACGTTATACGTTATTCGTTATACGTTATACGTTATACATTACATGTTATACGTTATACGTTATACGTTATACGTTATACGTTATACGTTATACGTTATACGTTGTACGTTATACGTTATACGTTATACGTCATACGTTATACGTTATTCGTAATACGTTATACGTGATACGTTATACGTTGTACGTTATACGTTGTACGTTATACGTTATACGTTATACGTTATACGTTATACGTTATACGTTATACGTTATACGTTATACGTTATACGTTATACGTTATACGTTATACGTTATACGTTATACGTTATACGTTATACGTTATACGTTATACGTTATACGTTATACGTTATACGTTATACGTTATACGTTATACGTTATACGTTATACGTTATACGTTATACGTTATACGTTATACGTTATACGTTATACGTTATACGTTATACGCTATACGTTATACGTTATACGTTATACGTTGTACGTTATACGTTGTACGTTATACGTTGTACGTTATACGTTGTACGTTATACGTTATACGTCATAGGTTATACGTCATACGTTATACGTCATAGGTTATACGTCATACGTTATACGTCATACGTTATACGTTATACTTTATACGTTATACGTTATACGTTATACGTTATACGTTATGCGTTATACGTTATGCGTTATACGTTATACGTTATACGTTATACGTTATACGTTATACGTTATACGTTATACGTTATACGTTATACGTTATACGTTATACGTTATACGTTATACGTTTTACGTTATACGTTATACGTTATACGTTATACGTTATACGTTATACGTTATACGTTATACGTTATACGTTATACGTTATACGTTATACGTTATACGTTATACGTTATTCGTTATACGTTATACGTTATACATTACATGATATACGTTATTCGTTATACGTTATACGTTATACGTTATACGTTATACGTTATTAGTTATACGATATACGTTATACGTTATACGTCATAGGTTATGCGTTATACGTTATGCGTTATACGTAATACGTTATACGTTATACGTTATACGTTATACGTTATACGTCATAGGTTATACGTTATACGTTATACGTTATACGTCATACGTTATACGTTATACGTTATACGTTATACGTTATACGTTATACGTTATACGTTATGCGTTATACGTTATACGTTATACGTTATACGTTATACGTTATACGTTATACGTTATACGTTATACGTTATACGTTGTACGTTATACGTTATACGTTATACGTTATACGTTATACGTTATACGTTATACGTTATACGTTATACGTTATACGTTATTCGTTATACGTTATACGTTATACGTTATACGTTATACGTTATACGTTATACGTTATACGTTATACTTTATACGTTATACGTTATACGTTATACGTTATACGTTATACGTTATACGTTATACGTTATACGTTATACGTTATACGTTATACGTTATACGTTATACGTTATACGTTATACTTTATACGTTATACGTTATACGTTATACGTTATACGTTATACGTTATACGTTATACGTTATACGTTATACGTTATACGTTATACGTTATACGTTATACGTTATACGTTATACGTTATACGTTATACGTTCTACGTTCTACGTTCTACGTTATACGTTGTACGTTATACGTTGTACGTTATACGTTGTACGTTATACGTTGTTCGTTATACGTTGTACGTTATACGTTGTACGTTACACGTTATACGTTATACGTTATACGTTATACGTTATACGTTATACGTTGTACGTTATACGTTATACGTTATACGTTATTCGTTATACGTTATACGTTATACGTTATACGTTATACGTTATACGTTATACGTTATACGTTATACGTTATACGTTATACTTTATACGTTATACGTTATACGTTATACGTTATACGTTATACGTTATACGTTACACGTTATACGTCATAGGTTATACGTTATACTTTATACGTTATACGTTATACGTTATACGTTATACGTTATACGTCATAGGTTATACGTTATACGTTATACGTTATGCGTTATACGTTATACGTTATACGTCATAGGTTATACGTTATACGTTATACGTTATACGTTATACGTTATACGTTATACGTTATACGTTATACGTTATACGTTATACGTTATACGTTATACGTTATACGTTATACGTTATACGTTATACGTTATACGTTATACGTTTTACGTTATACGTTATACGTTATACTTTATACCTTATACGTTATACGTTATACGTTATACGTTATACGTTATACGTTGTACGTTATACGTTATACGTTATACGTTATTCGTTATACGTTATACGTTATACGTTATACGTTATACGTTATACGTTATACGTTATACGTTATACGTTATACTTTATACGTTATACGTTATACGTTATACGTTATACGTTATACGTTATACGTTACACGTTATACGTCATAGGTTATACGTTATACTTTATACGTTATACGTTATACGTTATACGTTATACTTTATACGTCATAGGTTATACGTTATACGTTATACGTTATGCGTTATACGTTATACGTTATACGTCATAGGTTATACGTTATACGTTATACGTTATACGTTATACGTTATACGTTATACGTTATACGTTATACGTTATACGTTATACGTTATACGTTATACGTTATACGTTATACGTTATACGTTATACGTTTTACGTTATACGTTATACGTTATACTTTATACGTTATACGTTATACGTTATACGTTATACGTTATACGTTATACGTCATAGGTTATACGTTATACGTTATACGTTATGCGTTATACGTTATACGTTATACGTCATAGGTTATACGTTATACGTTATACGTTATACGTTATACGTTATACGTTATACGTTATACGTTATACGTTATACGTTATACGTTATACGTTATACGTTATACGTTATACGTTATACGTTATACGTTATACGTTATACGTTTTACGTTATACGTTATACGTTATACTTTATACCTTATACGTTATACGTTATACGTTATACGTTATACGTTATACGTTGTACGTTATACGTTATACGTTATACGTTATTCGTTATACGTTATACGTTATACGTTATACGTTATACGTTATACGTTATACGTTATACGTTATACGTTATACTTTATACGTTATACGTTATACGTTATACGTTATACGTTATACGTTATACGTTACACGTTATACGTCATAGGTTATACGTTATACTTTATACGTTATACGTTATACGTTATACGTTATACTTTATACGTCATAGGTTATACGTTATACGTTATACGTTATGCGTTATACGTTATACGTTATACGTCATAGGTTATACGTTATACGTTATACGTTATACGTTATACGTTATACGTTATACGTTATACGTTATACGTTATACGTTATACGTTATACGTTATACGTTATACGTTATACGTTATACGTTATACGTTTTACGTTATACGTTATACGTTATACTTTATACGTTATACGTTATACGTTATACGTTATACGTTATACGTTATACGTTATACGTTATACGTTATACGTTATACGTTATACGTTATACGTTATACGTTATACGTTATACGTTATACGTTATACGTTATACGTTCTACGTTCTACGTTATACGTTGTACGTTATACGTTGTACGTTATACGTTGTACGTTATACGTTGTACGTTATACGTTGTACGTTATACGTTGTACGTTATACGTTATACGTTATACGTTATACGTTATACGTTATACGTTATACGTTATACGTTATACGTTATACGTTGTACGTTATACGTTATACGTTATACGTTATTCGTTATACGTTATACGTTATACGTTATACGTTATACGTTATACGTTATACGTTATACGTTATACGTTATACTTTATACGTTATACGTTATACGTTATACGTTATACGTTATACGTTATACGTTACACGTTATACGTCATAGGTTATACGTTATACTTTATACGTTATACGTTATACGTTATACGTTATACGTTATACGTCATAGGTGATACGTTATACGTTATACGTTATGCGTTATACGTTATACGTTATACGTCATAGGTTATACGTTCTACGTTATACGTTATACGTTATACGTTATACGTTATACGTTATACGTTATACGTTATACGTTATACGTTATACGTTATACGTTATACGTTATACGTTATACGTTATACGTTATACGTTATACGTTATACGTTATACGTTATACGTTATACGTTATACGTTATACGTTATACGTTATACGTTATACGTTATACGTTACACGTTATACGTCATAGGTTATACGTTATACGTTATACGTTATACGTTATACGTTATACGTTATACGTTATACGTCATAGGTTATACGTTATACGTTATACGTTATGCGTTATACGTTATACGTTATACGTCATAGGTTATACGTTATACGTTATACGTTATACGTTATACGTTATACGTTATACGTTATACGTTATACGTTATACGTTATACGTTATACGTTATACGTTATACGTTATACGTTATACGTTATACGTTGTACGTTATACGTTATACGTTATACGTTATACGTTATACGTTATACGTTATACGTTATACGTTATACGTTATTGGTTATACGTTATACGTTATACGTTATACGTTATACGTTATACGTTATACGTTATACGTTATACTTTATACGTTATACGTTATACGTTATACGTTATACGTTATACGTTATACGTTATACGTTATACGTTATACGTTATACGTTATACGTTATACGTTATACGTTATACGTTATACGTTATACTTTATACGTTATACGTTATACGTTATACGTTATACGTTATACGTTATACGTTATACGTTTTACGTTATACGTTATACGTTATACGTTATACGTTATACGTTATACGTTATACGTTATACGTTCTACGTTCTACGTTCTACGTTATACGTTGTACGTTATACGTTGTACGTTATACGTTGTACGTTATACGTTGTTCGTTATACGTTGTACGTTATACGTTGTACGTTACACGTTATACGTTATACGTTATACGTTATACGTTATACGTTATACGTTATACGTTATACGTTATACGTTGTACGTTATACGTTATACGTTATACGTTATTCGTTATACGTTATACGTTATACGTTATACGTTATACGTTATACGTTATACGTTATACGTTATACGTTATACTTTATACGTTATACGTTATACGTTATACGTTATACGTTATACGTTATACGTTACACGTTATACGTCATAGGTTATACGTTATACTTTATACGTTATACGTTATACGTTATACGTTATACGTTATACGTCATAGGTTATACGTTATACGTTATACGTTATGCGTTATACGTTATACGTTATACGTCATAGGTTATACGTTATACGTTATACGTTATACGTTATACGTTATACGTTATACGTTATACGTTATACGTTATACGTTATACGTTATACGTTATACGTTATACGTTATACGTTATACGTTATACGTTATACGTTATACGTTATACGTTTTACGTTATACGTTATACGTTATACTTTATACCTTATACGTTATACGTTATACGTTATACGTTATACGTTGTACGTTATACGTTATACGTTATACGTTATTCGTTATACGTTATACGTTATACGTTATACGTTATACGTTATACGTTATACGTTATACGTTATACGTTATACTTTATACGTTATACGTTATACGTTATACGTTATACGTTATACGTTATACGTTACACGTTATACGTCATAGGTTATACGATATACTTTATACGTTATACGTTATACGTTATACGTTATACTTTATACGTCATAGGTTATACGTTATACGTTATACGTTATGCGTTATACGTTATACGTTATACGTCATAGGTTATACGTTATACGTTATACGTTATACGTTATACGTTATACGTTATACGTTATACGTTATACGTTATACGTTATACGTTATACGTTATACGTTATACGTTATACGTTATACGTTATACGTTATACGTTATACGTTATACGTTTTACGTTATACGTTATACGTTATACTTTATACGTTATACGTTATACGTTATACGTTATACGTTATACGTTATACGTTATACGTTATACGTTATACGTTATACGTTATACGTTATACGTTATACGTTATACGTTATACGTTATACGTTATACGTTATACGTTATACGTTCTACGTTCTACGTTATACGTTGTACGTTATACGTTGTACGTTATACGTTGTACGTTATACGTTGTACGTTATACGTTGTACGTTATACGTTATACGTTATACGTTATACGTTATACGTTATACGTTATACGTTATACGTTATACGTTATACGTTATACGTTGTACGTTATACGTTATACGTTATACGTTATTCGTTATACGTTATACGTTATACGTTATACGTTATACGTTATACGTTATACGTTATACGTTATACGTTATACTTTATACGTTATACGTTATACGTTATACGTTATACGTTATACGTTATACGTTACACGTTATACGTCATAGGTTATACGTTATACTTTATACGTTATACGTTATACGTTATACGTTATACGTTATACGTCATAGGTGATACGTTATACGTTATACGTTATGCGTTATACGTTATACGTTATACGTCATAGGTTATACGTTATACGTTATACGTTATACGTTATACGTTATACGTTATACGTTATACGTTATACGTTATACGTTATACGTTATACGTTATACGTTATACGTTATACGTTATACGTTATACGTTATACGTTATACGTTATACGTTATACGTTATACGTTATGCGTTATACGTTATGCGTTATACGTTATACGTAATACGTTATACGTTATACGTTATACGTTATACGTTATACGTTATACGTTATACGTTATACGTTATACGTTATACGTTATACGTTATACGTTATACGTTATACGTTATACGTTCTACGTTCTACGTTCTACGTTACACGTTGTACGTTATACGTTGTACGTTATACGTTGTACGTTATACGTTGTATGTTATACGTTGTACGTTATACGTTATACGTTATACGTTATACGTTATACGTTATACGTTATACGTTATACGTTATACGTTATACGTTATACGTTGTACGTTATACGTTGTACGTTATACGTTATACGTTATACGTTATTCGTTATACGTTATACGTTATACGTTATACGTTATACGTTATACGTTATACGTTATACGTTATACTTTATACGTTATACGTTATACGTTATACGTTATACGTTATACGTTATACGTTACACGTTATACGTCATAGGTTATACGTTATACGTTATACGTTATACGTTATACGTTATACGTTATACGTTATACGTCATAGGTTATACGTTATACGTTATACGTTATGCGTTATACGTTATACGTTCTACGTCATAGGTTATACGTTATACGTTATACGTCCTACGATATTCGTTATACGTTATACGTTATTAGTTATACGTTATACGTTATACGTTATACGTCATAGGTTATACGTTATACGTTATGCGTTATACGTTATACGTTATACGTTATACGTTATACGTTATACGTTATACGTTATACGTTATACGTTATACGTTATACGTTATACGTTATACGTTATACGTTATACGTTATACGTTATACGTTATACGTTATACGTTATACGTTATACGTTATACGTTATACGTTACACGTTATACGTCATAGGTTATACGTTATACGTTATACGTTATACGTTATACGTTATACGTTATACGTTATACGTTATACGTTATACGTTATACGTTATACGTTATACGTTGTACGTTATACGTTATACGTTATACGTTATACATTATACGTTATACGTTATACGTTATACGTTATACGTTATACGTCATACGTTATACGTTATACGTCCTACGATATTCGTTATACGTTATACGTTATTAGTTATACGTTATACGTTATACGTCATAGGTTATACGTTATACGTTATGCGTTATACGTTATACGTTATACGTTATACGTTATACGTTATACGTTATACGTTATACGTTATACGTTATACGTTATACGTTATACGTTATACGTTATACGTTATACGTTATACGTTATACGTTATACGTTATACGTTGTACGTTATACGTTATACGTTATACGTTATTCGTTATACGTTATACGTTATACGTTATACGTTATACGTTATACGTTATACGTTATACGTTATACTTTATACGTTATACGTTATACGTTATACGTTATACGTTATACGTTATACGTTACACGTTATACGTCATAGGTTATACGTTATACTTTATACGTTATACGTTATACGTTATACGTTATACGTTATACGTCATAGGTTATACGTGATACGTTATACGTTATGCGTTATACGTTATACGTTATACGTTATACGTTATACGTCATAGGTTATACGTTATACGTTATACGTTATACGTTATACGTTATACGTTATACGTTATACGTTATACGTTATACGTTATACGTTATACGTTATACGTTATACGTTATACGTTATACGTTATACGTTATACGTTTTACGTTTTACGTTATACGTTATACTTTATACGTTATACGTTATACGTTATACGTTATACGTTATACGTTATACGTTATACGTTATACGTTATACGTTATACGTTATACGTTATACGTTATACGTTATACGTTATACGTTATACGTTATACGTTATACGTTATACGTTCTACGTTATACGTTGTACGTTATACGTTGTACGTTATACGTTGTACGTTATACGTTGTACGTTATACGTTGTACGTTATACGTTGTACGTTATACGTTATACGTTATACGTTATACGTTATACGTTATACGTTATACGTTATACGTTCTACGTTATACGTTGTACGTTATACGTTATACGTTATACGTTATTCGTTATACGTTATACGTTATACGTTATACGTTATACGTTATACGTTATACGTTATACGTTATACTTTATACGTTATACGTTATACGTTATACGTTATACGTTATACGTTATACGTTACACGTTATACGTCATAGGTTATACGTTATACTTTATACGTTATACGTTATACGTTATACGTTATACGTTATACGTCATAGGTTATACGTTATACGTTATACGTTATGCGTTATACGTTATACGTTATACGTCATAGGTTATACGTTATACGTTATACGTTATACGTTATACGTTATACGTTATACGTTATACGTTATACGTTATACGTTATACGTTATACGTTATACGTTATACGTTATACGTTATACGTTATACGTTATACGTTATACGTTATACGTTATACGTTATACGTTATACTTTATACGTTATACGTTATACGTTATACGTTATACGTTATGCGTTATACGTTATGCGTTATACGTTATGCGTTATACGTTTTACGTTATACGTTATACGTTATACGTTATACGTTATACGTTATACGTTACACGTTTTACGTTATACGTTATACGTTATACGTTATACGTTATACGTTATACGTTATACGTTATACGTTATACGTTATACGTTATACGTTATACGTTATTCGTTATACGTTATACGTTATACATTACATGATATACGTTATACGTTATACGTTATACGTTATACGTTATACGTTATTAGTTATACGTTATACGTTATACGTTATACGTCATAGGTTATGCGTTATACGTTATGCGTTATACGTTATACGTTATACGTTATACGTTATACGTTATACGTTATACGTTATACGTTATACGTTATAAGTTATACGTTATACGTTATGCGTTATACGTTGTACGTTATACGTTATACGTTATACATTATACGTTATACGTTATACGTTATACGTTATACGTTATACGTCATAGGTTATACGTTATACGTTATGCGGTATACGTTATACATTATACGTTATACGATATACGTTATACGTTATGCGTTATGCGTGCTTCGTTACACGTTATACGTTATTCGGTATGCGTTATACGTTATACGTTATACGTTATACGTTATATGTTGTACGTTATACGTTATGAGTTGTACGTTATACGATATACGTTATACGTTATACATTACATGTTATGCGTTATACGTTATACGTTATACGTTATACGTTATACGTTATACGTTATACGTTATACGTTATACGTTATACGTTATACGTTATACGTTATACGTTGTACGTTATACGTTATACGTTATACGTTATACGTTATACGTTGTACGTTATACGTTATGAGTTGTACGTTATACGATATACGTTATACGTTATACATTACATGTTATGCGTTATACGTTATACGTTATACGTTATACGTTATACGTTATACGTTATACGTTATACGTTATACGTTATACGTTATACGTTATACGTTATACGTTGTACGTTATACGTTATACGTTATACGTTATACGTTATACGTTATACGTTATACGTTATACGTTTTACGTAATACGTTATACGTTATACGTTATACGTTATACGTTATACGTTATACGTTATACGTTATACGTCATAAGTTATACGTTATACGTTATACGTTATACGTTATACGTTATACGTTATACATTATACGTTATATTATAAACGTTATACGTTATGCGTTATGCGTTCTTCGTTACACGTTATACGTTATTCGGTATGCGTTATACGTTATACGTTATACGTTATACGTTATACGTTATACGTTATACGTTATACGTTATACGTTATACGTTATACGTTATACGTCATAGGTTATACGTTATACGTTATGCGGTATACGTTATACATTATACGTTATACGATATACGTTATACGTTATACGTTATACGTTATACGTTATACGTTATACGTTATACGTTATACGTTATACGTTATACGTTATACGTTATTCGTAATACGTTATACGTGATACGTTATACGTTGTACGTTATACGTTCTACGTTATACGTTATACGTTATACGTTATACGTTATACGTTATACGTTATACGTTATACGTTATACGTTATACGTTATACGTCATAGGTTATACGTTATACGTTATGCGGTATACGTTATACATTATACGTTATACGATATACGTTATACGTTATACGTTATACGTTATACGTTATACGTTATACGTTATACGTTATACGTTATACGTTATACGTTATACGTCATACTTTATACGTTATACGTTATACGTTATACGTTATACGTTATACGTTATACGTTATGCGTTATAGGATATACGTTATACGTTATACGTTGTACGTTATACTTTATACGTTATACGTTATACGTTATACGTTGGACGTTATACGTTATACGTTATACGTTATACGCTATACGTTATGCGTTATACGTTATACGTTATACGTTATACGTTGTACGTTATGCGTTATACGTTATACGTTATACGTTATACGTTATACGTTATACGTTATACGTTATACGTTATACGTTATACGTTATACGTTATACGTTATACGTTATACGTTATACGTTATACGTTATACGTTATACGTTATACGTTATACGTTATACGACATACGTTATACGTTATACGTTATACGTTATACGTTATACGTTATACGTTATACGTTATACGTTATACGTTATACGTTATACGTTATGCGTTATAGGATATACGTTATACGTTATACGTTATACGTTATACGTTGTACGTTATACGTTATACGTTATACGTTATACGTTATACGATATACGTTATACGTTATACGTTATACGTTATACGTTATACGTTATACGTTATACGTTATACATTATACGTTATACGTTATACGTTATACGTTATACGTTATACGTTATACGTTATACGACATACGTTATACGTTATACGTTATACGTTATACGTTATACGTTATACGTTATACGTTATACGTTATACGTTATACGTTATACGACATACGTTATACGTTATACGTTATACGTTATACGTTACACGTTATACGTTATACGTTATACGTTATACGTTATACGTTATACGTTATACGTTATACGTTATGCGTTATAGGATATACGTTATACGTTATACGTTATACGTTATACGTTGTACGTTATACGTTATACGTTATACGTTATACGTTAAACGTTGTACGTTATACGTTATACGTTATACGTTATACGTTATACGTTATACGTTATGCGTTATACGTTATACGTTATACGTTATACGTTATACGTTATACGTTATACGTTATACGTCATACGTTATACGTTATACGTTATACGTTATACGTAATATGTAATACGTCATACGTTTTACGTTAATCGTTATACGTTATATGTTATATGTTATACGCTATGCGTTATACGTTATACGTTATACGTTATACGTTATACGTTATACGTTATACGTTATACGTTATACGTTATACGTTATACGTTATACGTTATACGTTATACGTTATACGTTATACGTTATACGTTATACGTTGTACGTTATACGTTATACGTTATACGTTATACGTTACACGTTATACGTTATACGTTATACGTTATACGTTATACGTTATACGTTATACGTTATACGTTATACGTTATGCGTTATAGGATATACGTTATACGTTATACGTTGTACGTTATACTTTATACGTTATACGTTATACGTTAGACGTTGGACGTTATACGTTATACGTTATACGTTATACGCTATACGTTATACGTTATACGTTATACGTTATACGTTATACGTTGTACGTTATACGTTATACGTTATACGTTATACGTTATACGTTATACGTTATACGTTATACGTTATACGTTATACGTTATACATTATACGTTATACGTTATACGTTATACGTTATACGTTACACGTTATACGTTATACGACATACGTTATACGTTATACGTTATACGTTATACGTTATACGTTATACGTTAAACGTTGTACGTTATACGTTATACGTTATACGTTATACGTTATACGTTATACGTTATGCGTTATACGTTATACGTTATACGTTATACGTTATACGTTATACGTTATACGTTATACGTCATACGTTATACGTTATACGTTATACGTTATACGTAATATGTAATACGTCATACGTTTTACGTTAATCGTTATACGTTATATGTTATATGTTATACGCTATGCGTTATACGTTATACGTTATACGTTATACGTTATACGTTATACGTTATACGTTATACGTTATACGTTATACGTTATACGTTATACGTTATACGTTATACGTTATACGTTATACGTTATACGTTGTACGTTATACGTTATACGTTATACGTTATACGTTACACGTTATACGTTATACGTTATACGTTATACGTTATACGTTATACGTTATACGTTATACGTTATACGTTATGCGTTATAGGATATACGTTATACGTTATACGTTGTACGTTATACTTTATACGTTATACGTTATACGTTAGACGTTGGACGTTATACGTTATACGTTATACGTTATACGCTATACGTTATACGTTATACGTTATACGTTATACGTTATACGTTGTACGTTATACGTTATACGTTATAC